>NC_088981.1:35292132-35294451 GCF_963932015.1 Anas acuta
GTGAATGAACCATTTGTAGCCCACAGGTGATTCACAGTGCATTTGTTATGACTGTTTTCTGAATCACACATTATTTGATTGAAATTTACACAATCTATCACTGCAGTATTGTTTATAATCCATTATTAGCTGTTCCTTTGGGTTCAAATTGAAACTTCACAGTTTAAGGCTAGATGGTCTCACAATAAGAAATAGTAACTTAAGTACTTTACAAAGTTGTGCTGCATTCATGACAGAAATGTCACAAGCGCGTGGAATCTGAATACTGCTATTTCATCTGGTCATGAGTAGATTAATCAAGTGTGACTTAAAGGGGGAAAACAAAACATAACAGCAATGACCCTTAGGCAACAGGTTATGGTAATATTCAAAACTCTTCCTGACACTGAAATTTGCTCCAAGGAGAAGATAGTTGTTTACAGTATAGGAGAAACAAAGTAGATATATAAAGGTCTGGGTATATCTCACTATGTGGAAGATAAAGCCACACTTATTTCCCATGCACTGAGATTTAAGTTGTGTAAAAGTCTATAAATATATTGTAAATATAAATTTGTTTCATAAAAAGAGACACTGATGAAAGACTTCACTTGAAAATAAATCCTTTCAGAATGGCAAATTCTATTTTGAGAACTTTCTGGCATTGTATTTTGGGTATGGCATCTTATTTGAATGATTATTCTGGCTTATTGTTTCCATTTATTATACAACTGTTTTGAATGGGATATTTAAAAAGTTGATTCCCATAATAAAACAGAGTTGGAATACTGAGATTGTACTCAGTATTTTTTTTCCAAACCAGGAATTTGTTTCTAAATTTGACCCAATGGAACTATAGGCTTATTATGATACAAATAATTCATCTTTCAATAGGCAAAACTGTTTTTGATTTTCTTCTATGTCAAACAAAGTGCATAAAGTGGAAAAAATGTAAACCAATCTGATTTTCTAACAAAAAATCTGTATGTTAAAATAGAAAAGGTTGAACCTTAAAATCAAAGTGGAAAGAGTTTAAAGGAATATTGAGAGGACAAATCCTTCATGCTCTTGTTCTGGCAACATTAACTGTAATTACACTATTTCTGAGGCAAGTTTGGCCTTACTGTTCTTAAAATCATCTCATGATGGAGATTCCATACCCCACGTCTCTGATTTATGCGTTCTACCATTAAAATACTTTTCTTAATATCTTAACTAATGATTCACTGGTATTGTGCTTTAAACTCAATGATTCTTGTCTTAATCTCATGGATATGGAAGCTAATATCCTGTATCTTCAGAGCATCCTCTTGCGTATTTCTGTTTCCATATTTCCTCTCACGTTTCCCTTTTCTAGACAATCTTTCCTCTCAATCTTTCTTTATAGGTTTTTCTAGACCCCTGAAAATTTTCTAGACCCCAGAAAATTCCTGCTGATTTTCTCAGTCACTTTCCAACTGGACTTCATTATTTGTAACAGGTTGCATATAACAATAATGCTAAAATTGTAAATTAAGAGTTTATCAGAGCCAAGGTTACATGAAAGTGCCTGAGAGTTGACCTTGATTGAAATAGTTTTTATGCAAAACAGTTATCTCTTTCCAAAACTTTGGTTTTGGTCAAAGAATGTTCTCTTGACTATTCTTCCATTTTCAGAATTTAGACTATATTTTGTACACAGAAATTTATACTTTGTTCTGTCTTCTAGATGTAATCAATTTGCTATGAAGCTACTTTAAAGATAGATTTCACACATTTTTTGTTTAGCAACTTCTATTGCAAACTGTTCAAATTGACATTAATGTGTCTCTTTCTTAATGGAGCACAAGGGAGCAGCTTCTAATAATATATCAAAGTTTTTTGTTTGTTTGTTTTTAGTAGTAAAATAATAAATAGTTATTTTCTGTATCTATAGCACTATTGAATTCATGGGTCTTCAAGGAGTTATCTAGATTATAAAATCACTGTTGCCTGAACCAAATCCCAAATAAACCAAAAAATACATTTTGGGTGAGTTAATAACAGGGCTTTGGTAATGTATGCCAAATTTAGACTAGCAGACACTAGTAACATCCTGGGAGTTTTTCAGTGGTGTGAAATGAACCTGAGCCTCTGTGAATTTTAGGAACTTCTCACCTGCTGTCCCATAGCACCCCAGCAGTGAAAGATGCTCATGTCAGTCAGCATAACGCTCAGAGCCTATGCGTAATTTAGCCTCCAAGTGGGCTGGTGTTGGATTGGAGGGAGAAATTTGTCTTTTTTAATGAGGTGAAAAAAGTAATATAGAAAATTATTTTCACAGAAAATCAGTCATACAACTTCTTCCCATTTTCTTCTGCA